>NW_023494792.1:41943856-41948856 GCF_904425465.1 Colossoma macropomum | reverse complement strand
CACTATTCTACTCCTATTTACCTAGATCACCATATCCTCACACTATTCTACTCCTATTTACCTAGATCACCATATCCTCACACTATTCTACTCCTATTTACCTGGATCACCATATCCTCACACTATTCTACTCCTATTTACCTGGATCACCATATTGCCACACTATACTACTCACATTTAAATGTTTTGTTTTTGGATTTGAATTCTGGAGTTTGTTGACAGTCAAAGTGTAGTCTCTAGTCTACAGAGACTTTTGTTTATCGAGTAATTTATTTTGGTATCTTTGAAAGGCTGTGCATGGTTTGTTACAGTTTCTGTCCTTAAAAAAACTGATTACTGATATAATTGACTGTGACAGCACTGATTTTACTACAGAGTCAAATTTGAGTTTACCAATATACTAATGATATGTAATAATGCATCAGTGACACAGATGATTTACTGTTTATTTGGTGAAGCTTTCTTCTTGGAGCTTATTTTTCCATTTTTTAACATAAAGTCAAAGCCCGTGACACCACTGACTGACTACACACATGAGTTAGACTCCTTCAAAGAGGCTGTGCTTTACTGATAAGTGACTCATTCACTCTGTAAAATCTCCTTTCCCCTTTCCTCTCTCCTTGTCCTTTGCTTTCACTTGCTCACTTTCTCTCTTTCCAATCACTTCAGCATCTCCTTACCTGGTGTGATGGTGATTCCGTTGCCATTGACGACAGGCCTCTCCTCTTCTTCCTCCTCCGGAGGGTCAATCCCTGCCTTCTCCATGTTGCTGACGGATTTGTTGCGTCTGCGTTTGCCGTCTGTGTCGGGGGCGGAGCCTGGGAAGTTCAGCAGCAGAGCGTTGGGCTCCGCCGGTGGCTTTGGTGTGCCGTAATAGTTATCTGCAATGAGTCAGAGGCCAGTACATGAATGAAGAGCACCAAGCTAAACTCAAGTAGCATTCAGTAGTAACAGTTATAACCTCACATGCCGGGAAGTGAGTGAAGGGTATTATAAAACATACCCAACCAGTCACATGCTAGGACATGATTGACAAAAACACCAATCATAACCCAGGTAACATAATAACCCAATTACAATCAATCACACGGCAGATAAAATTACAACCCAACCACAATACATCTCAACCAATCACAGGCCAGGATATGTTTGGAGAAGGCCAACCACAACCTACCTTGAAAATCAACAATCCCCTAATCACTATTATACATTATATACAATTATAATACATTAGAGCACTATATAGAACACTGTTATAGGGACCACAAATAATCCCCTTATTACTATTCCCTACATTAGAGCACCATATAGAACACTGTTATAGGGAACAGAAATAGTCCCCTAATCACTATTCCCTACATTAGAGCACTATATAAAACACTGTTATAGGGAACAGAAATGTTCATCATTTATCTTAATAACATCAACATAACTAAGGTATAGGGTCACTTAAAGCAAAAAAAATTAGTCAGCTGAGTCTGTCGGTTAAAAGTTTGCGTTTTGAACCAGTACAGTATGATCCATGAATGATTCACACATATGGCTAAAAGTATCCAGACTAGTGAATTCAGCTATTATAAGGTGTACTTTGGAAGAATGATCTATATAGTAAGGACAGGTGTGGGTACTTGAATATACTGATACATAAAATCATATTGGTATTGTTTACATAATCCAGTGTTTGAATAAGCGATGTGTGGTTTGGAATATAAAAAACGAAATAAATCATGTAAGTTTTTGACCAAGTATGCAGCAAAGAACTGCAGGGAATGTGTGTGTTTTTCTCTCAGCATGGCTAACTCCTCTCTCATCTCAGCCCAAAACCCCAGCAGCACTTTTGCAGGCTTCAACCGACACCTGAGCTGCCCTTAACACAGCGGCTTTTGATGCATGTGTGCAAGTGTGTGTGTGTGCGTGCATGTGAACTTCAGTAGTGGAAAAAAAAAAGATCTTCAAGAACTTGCAAGGTCCTCCTTCACTGACCCTCTACACCCTTTTATGAAAAGTGTAGAGAGACAGTGAAAGTTTTTTTTGAAAATGTGTGTTAGAGAAGGTGAGGCTTTACATTACCGTGCAAAAGTCAGAGATCACCCTTCATTTATTTCATTTCCAGTTCACCATTAATTACAAGGTATTCATTTTTAAGTGTCAGAAAACATTCTACAGAGACTTACACAGAAGCCTCAATAACCTCAGTAACCTCAGTAAGAGGTTACTTTGTCCATCCTTCGGTCTTATTACATCCTCCATTCCTTTCAGGAGACTTGCTTTCAGTTTTCATAGATATCTGCAGGGATATTTTTCCACACATCCGAAGGTCAGTCTTGATGATGACCAAAACACGCTCAGTGATGTTGAGGTCTGGAGTCTGGGGTGGTCAGTCCATTGTTCTGAGAAAACCAGCAGCTTCTTGACAGCTACGCATCCTTTCAGACTCATAATGTTGAGGTCTTCTCACAGTGGAAGAATGGACAGAAACAACTGTGGATTTTTTTTAGTACTAAAGCAAGAGTGGGGCTTGATTTCCTCCCTTACCTCAAAGATGAAAGCTTTAAGTAAGTTACCATCCCCCTTCCTTATGCAAGAGGATTATATTATATCTAATCTCTTCAAAAATATCTCATGAAAAATGAATTACTTGTACTTAATGGCCATTTTGACGAAGTTAAATAAATGAGGAGTGGTCTCTGATTTTGCACAGTACTGAATGTGTTTATATGTGTGTGTGTACGTATTTGCTAGTGGGTGTGAGTAGTAGGCATACACATTGTTGTTTTCCTGTTCTATACCATTTCAGCTGCTTTTTGGTTCAGGGTCTTCTTTGTCCTATTTTTCGTTTCATAATGTGCCAAGAGTTTTCAATGGCTGTCAGGTCTGGACTGCAGACAGGTCAGTTTAGCGCCTGGACTCTTTTACAATATGTGAAGAATGTGCTTTGACATTGTCTTGCTGAAATAAGCAGGGCCTTCCCTGAAAAAGACATAATCTTGATGGCAGCATATTTTGCCAAAACCTGTATAGCATCAATGGTGCCTTCACAGATGTGCAAGTCACCCATGTCATTTGCATTAATGAACCCCTGTACCATCATGAATACTGGCTTTTAAACTGTGCACTGATAACAAGCTGACTAGTCTTTAGCCCAGAGGACACAGTGTCCATGATTTCCAAAAAGAATTGTCAATTTTGATTCATCATACACTTTTCCACCTTGCCTCAGTCCATTTTAAGTGAACTCAGAGAAGGCGGCGGCATTTCTGGATCCCGCTTATATATAGTTTCTTCTTTGCGTTTTAGAGTTTTAACTTGCATTTGTGGATGCAACAACGAACTGTGTTCATAGACAGCAGTTTTCAGAAGTGTTTCTGAGCTCATGTAGTGATTTCCACTACAGAGTCATGTTTGTTTTTAATGCAGTGCCGCCTGAAGGCCTGAAGATCATGGCTAGTCATCACTGGTTTTCATGTAACGTGGATATCATGTAACATAGATGATGATGATGATCCCCAAGTTCTTTGCTATTTTACATTAAGAAATTCACAGAAAGGTGAAGCTTCCCCCATTGTTACTTCTTAAAGACTCAGCCACTCTGGGATGCTCTTTTAATACCCAGTCATGTTACTGACCTGTGGCCAGTTACCCACCAGGTGCTTTTTTTAGCATTACACAACTTTACCAGCCTTTTGTTGTTCTAGCTTTTTTGAAATGTGTTGCTGGCATCAAATTCAGAATGGGCATATATTTTTCAAAAAACAATAAAAATTTCTCAGTTT
This sequence comes from Colossoma macropomum, assembly GCF_904425465.1. Classification (NCBI taxonomy): domain Eukaryota; kingdom Metazoa; phylum Chordata; class Actinopteri; order Characiformes; family Serrasalmidae; genus Colossoma; species Colossoma macropomum. The sequence continues at coordinate 41,945,083 of NW_023494792.1, read as the reverse complement.
CAACAATTGATATGTTGTCCTTATACCATTTTCAATTAAATATAGGGTTTAACTGATTTGCACATCATTGCATTGTCTACCACCAGCCAATGAACGTATATATGATTTATATCATCTACACTTCCATGCAAAAAAAAAAAGTCTAAAACATTAATCTGCCATTAATTCTGTCTTTTACAGAAAGCATGATCAGTACTGTTCCACTCAGCATTGATGGCTTCAAACAGATAAAAAACATTTCCAAGCTAGTTTGTGTTTAATGTGAGACCAAATATTCTCTATAGGGTTTAAATCTGTTCTTTGAACAGGCCAAAAGAATCAGTAAGAATCATTTTGGGCTAAGCACATTTTTTTGTACAGGAGTGCACACAATCAATCATTCCAACTTCTCCATGATCGTAGCCTCTCGCTCTCATTCATATAGCTTGTGGATTCTTGTTACAATGGAGACTCTCATGGGAAACAGGAGCCTTTTACTTCCCTCTACTTTGCTGCTTGTTGGTTTATCTGTGAGTACCTGTCCAGGGTAGCTGGCTGAAGGTGTAAATCCTTCATGATACACTGAATAATTTTCCAAAGAATAATAATCAATTTAAATAGAATCTTAGATTTACACCACTGTTGCAAATACTCCAAAATAAAACAGACATTCAGCATATTTTTCAGATAAATTCCAATAAAAAGAAACTAGAAACTGTCTACAAGCAAGTGATGAAAACTGGTTTCAAGAAATGATTCTCTCCTTCTGTGCCTGAGCATTTTGTGTCAGCAGCAGAACCAATCCCAAGAAAAATCAAACAGCAGGAGAAAAAAAACAGAACATCGTGTCACAAATCTACCACTAAATTGACCGAAAATTGGCTATGAGAGTTTCTGACCACAGAGCTGCTCCTGGTGGGATGTTTTTGCGTGGCAGACCACTCTCAACCTAGCAGTGACGGTGATGTGTATAAAAACCCCAGTTACACTGCTGTGTCTGACACACTCATACCAGCACCTGTCACACTACTATACCCACTACCATGTTGGTGTCATTGCAGTGCTAAGAATGACCCACCATCCAAATAATATCTAGACAACGCTGATCCTGTGGTTAGAAAATGATCAGTGATGAATGGAGTAGACGGGGGTGATAAATTAAACATGGGATGCAGTCTGTAATTATACACCTATGTGCTGGACCTATAAGATAGGTGGAGCTCATAAAGTGGACAGTGAATGGAAGAA